>NC_092373.1:108425595-108435595 GCF_030028105.1 Mobula birostris | reverse complement strand
GTGTGTAGCTGTCTGCGTGTGGGGTTTATGTTGGGGTGTGTGTGTGGGTGTGTGTTTCTGTCTCTGTGTGGGGGGTGCTGTGTATGTGTGTGGGGTGTGTGTGTCTGTGTGTTTGGTGTGTGTGTGCGTCTGTGTGTGGGGGGGTGTATGTGTGTGTGGTGTGTGGGTGTGTGTTTCTGTCTGTGTGTGGGGTGTGTGTCTGTGTGTGGGTGTATGTTTCTGTCTGTGTGTGTGGGGAGTTGTATGTGTGTGTAAGGTGTGTGTGTGTGTGTGTGTGTGTGTGTGTGTGTGTGTTTTTGAGTGTGTGTGAGTGTGTGGAGTGTGTGTGAGTGGGGCATGTGTGTGTGTCTGTGTGTAGGGTGTGTGTGTTTCTGAGTGTGCGTGTGGGTGTGTTTGTGAGTGTGTGTGTTTGTGCATCTGGGCTGTGTCTGTGTCTGATTCTGTCTGTGTGTGTGGGGAGTTGTGTGTGTGTAGCGTGTGTATGTCTGCGTGTGTGTGCATGTGTCTGTGTGTCTATGTGTGTGTGTGTTTGTGTGTGTGGAGTGTGTGTGCGTGTGTGTGTGTGTTTGCGAGTGTGTGTGGAATGTGTGTGTGTCTGTGTGTGGGGGGTGTTTGTGTCTGTGTGTGGGTTCAGCATGTGTGTGTTTTTGAATGTGCGTGTCTGTGTGGTGTGTGTGTGTGAGTGGGGCGTGTGTGTGTGTGTCTGTGTGTGGGGTGTGTGTGTGTGTTTTTCTGAGTGTGTGTGTGGGTTTGTTTGTGAGTGTGTGTGTCTGTGCATGTGGGGTGTGTCTGTGCCTGAATGTGTCTGTGTGTGGGGAGTGTGTGCCTATGTTTTTGAGTGTGTGGAGTGTGTGTGTCTGTGTGTTTGTGTGTGTGTGTGTGTGTGTGTGTGTCTGTGTTTCGGGGGTGTTTGCGTCTGTGTGTAGATTGTGTGTGTGTGTGTGTGTGTGTATGTTTTTGAGTCAGTGTGAGTCTGTGGTGTGTGTGTGTGAGTGGGGCGTGTGTGTGTGTGTCTGTGTGTAGGGTGTGTGTGTGTTTCTGAGTGTGTGTGTGGGTGTGTTTGTGAGTGTGTGTGTTTGTGCATGTGGGGTGTGTCTGTGTCTGATTCTGTGTGTGTGAGGAGTTGTGTGTGTGTGTCTGCATGTGTGTGCATGTGTCTGTGTGTCTATGTGTGTGTGTGTTTGTGTGTGTGAAGTATGTGTGCGTGTGTGCGTGTGTTTGTGTGTGTGTGTGTGGAGTGTGTGTGTGTGTGTGGGGGGGTGTTTGTGTCTGTGTATGGGTTGAGTGTGTGTGTGTTTTTCAATGTGCGTGTCTGTGTGGTGTGTGTGTCTGTATGTGTGTTTTTGAGTGCGTGTCTGTGTGTGAGGTGTGTGTGTATTTTTGAGTGAGTGTGTGTGTTGTGTGGGTGTGTGTTTCTGTCTCTGTGTGTGGGGAGTTGTGTGTGTGTGTAGGGTGTGTGCGTGTGTGTTTGTCAGTGTGTGTGTTTTTGAGTGTGTGTGTGTGAGGTGTGTGAATATCTAAGTGTGTGTGTGTGGGTGTGTGTGTGTGTTTCTGTGTGTGTGCTGGGTGTGTGTGTTGGTGTGTGTGTGTGCGTGTGTGATTTTGTGAGTGTGTTTGAGTGTGTAGGGTGTGTGTGTGTGTCTGTGTGTGGGGGTGGTGTGTGTGTGTATGTTGGGTCTGTATGTGTGTCTGTGTGTGGTGTGTGTGTCTGTATGTGTGTTTTTGAGTGCGTGTCTGTGTGTGAGGTGTGTGTGTATTTTTGAGTGAGTGTGTGTGTTGTGTGGGGTGTGTGTGTGTGTGTGTGTGTGTGGTATGTGTGTATGCTGGGTGTGTGTGTCTATGTGGTGTGTGTGTGTGTGTGCGTTTTTGAGTGAGTGTGTGTGTGCCTGTCTGTCTGTGTGTGTGAGTGTGTGTGTGTGTGAGTGGGGTGTGTGTGTGTGTCTGTGTGTGGGGTGTGTGTGTGTGTGCGTGTGGAGTGTGAATGTGTCTGTGAGTGTTTGTGTGTGTCTGTCTGCATGTGGGGTTTGTGTTGGGGTGTGTGTGTGTGTTTCTGTCTCTGTGTGTGGGGTGCTGTGTGTGTGCGCGGGGTGTGTGTGTCTGTGTGTTTGGTGTGTGTGTGCGTCTGTGTGTGGGGGGTGTATGTGTGTGTGGTGTGTGTGGGTGTGTGTTTCTGTCTGTGTGTGGGGTGTGTGTGTGTGGGTGTATGTTTCTGTCTGTGTGTGTTGGGAGTTGTGTGTGTGTGCAAGGTGTGTGTGTGTGTGCGTGTGTCTATGTGTTTGTGTGTGTTTGTGAGTGTGTGTGTGTGTGTGTGTGTCTGTGTGTGGGGGTGTTTGTGTCTGTGTGTAGATTGTGTGTGTGTGTGTTTTTGAGTGTGTGTGGGTGTGTGGCATGTGTGTGTGAGTGGGGCGTGTGTGTGTGTCTGTGTGTAGGGTGTGTGTGTGTGTTTCTGAGTGTGTGTGTGGGTGTGTTTGTGAGTGTGTGTGTTTGTGCGTGTGGGGTGTGTCTATGTCTGATTCTGTCTGTGTGTGTGTGTAGCGTGTGTGTATCTGCGTGTGTGTGCATGTGTCTGTGTGTCTATGTGTGTGTGTGTTTGTGTGTGTGGAGTGTGTGTGCTTGTGTGTGTCTGTTTGTGGGGGGTGTTTGTGTCTGTGTGTGGGTTGAGTGTGTGTGTCTGTGTGTGGTGTGTGTGTGTGTGAGTGGAGCGTGTGTGTGTGTATCTGTGTGCGGGGTGTGTGTGTGTGTTTCTGAGTGTGTGTGTGGGTTTGTGAGTGTGTGTGTCTGTGCGTGTGGGGTGTGTTTGTGTCTGAGTGTGTCTGTGTGTGGAGGGTTTGTGCATGTGTTTTTGAGTGTGTGGTGTGTGTGTGTATCTGTGTGTGTATGTTTGCGTGTGTGGGGTGTGTGTGTGTGTGTCTGTGTGTGTGGGTGGTGTGTGTGAGTGGGGTGTTTGTGTGTGTATGTTGGGTGTATGTGACTGTCTCTGTGTGTGTCTGTGTGTGGTGTGTGTGTTTTTGCGTGTGTGTGTGTGTGGTGTGTGTGTTTTTGCATGTGTGTGTCTGTGTGTGTTGGGTGTGAGTGTTTGTGTGTGTGTGTGCGGGTGTGTGTGTCTGTGTGTTTGGTGTGTGTGTGTGTCTGTGTGTGGGGGGTGTATGTGTGTGTGGTGTGTGTGTGTGTGTGTCTGTATGTGTGTTTTTGAGTGCGTGTCTGTGTGTGTGCTGGGTGTGTGTGTTTGTGTGTGTGTGTGTGTGCGTGTGTGTGTTTGTGTGTGTGCGTGTGTGAGTTTGTGAGTGTCTTTGAGCGTGTGGTGTGTGTGTGTGTGTGTCTGTGTGTGGGGGTGGTGTGTGTGTGTATGTGTGTGGTGTGTGTGTCTGTATGTGTGTTTTTGAGTGCGTGTCTGTGTGTGAGGTGTGTGTGTATTTTTGAGTGAGTGTGTGTGTTGTGTGGGGTGTGTGTGTGTGTGGTGTGTCTATGTGGTGTGTGTGTGTGTGCCTGTGTGTCTGTGTTTGTGAGTGTGTGTGTGTGTGTGAGTGGGGTGTGTGTGTGTGTGTGTGTCTGTGTGTGGGGGTGGTGTGTGTGTGTATGTGTGTGGTGTGTGTGTCTGTATGTGTGTTTTTGAGTGCGTGTCTGTGTGTGAGGTGTGTGTTGTGTGGGGTGTGTGTGTGTGTTTTTGAGTGTGTGTGTGCCTGTGTGTCTGTGTTTGTGAGTGTGTGTGTGTGTGTGAGTGGGGTGTGTGTGTGTGTGTGTTTGTCTGTGTGTGGGATGTGTGTGTCTGTGCGTGTGGAGTGTGAATGTGTCTGTGTGTGTGTCTGTCTGCGTGTGGGGTTTGTGTTGGGGTGTGTGTGTGGGTGTGTGTTTCTGTCTCTGTGTGTGGGGTGCTGTGTGTGTGGGTGTGCGTGTGTGTCTGTGTGTTTGGTGTGTGTGTGCGTATGTGTGTGGGTGGGTGTATGTGTGTGTGGTGTGTGTGGGTGTGTGTTTCTGTCTGTGTGTGGGGTGTGTGTGTGGGTGTATGTTTCTGTCTGTGTGTGTGGGGAGTTGTGTGTGTGTGTCTATGTGTTTGTGTGTGTTTGTGAGTGTGTGTGTGTGTCTGTGAGTGTGGAGTGTGAATGTGTCTGTGTGTTTGTGTGTGTGTATGGTGTGTGTGTGTGAGTGGGGTGTGTGTGTGTGTCTGCGTCTGGCGTGTGTGTGTCTGTGCATGTGGAGTGTGAATGTGTGTGTGCATGTGTATGTCTGTCTGCGTGTGGGGTTTGTTTTGGGGTGTGTGCGTGTGTGTGTGTGTGTGTGTGTCTCTGTGTGTGTGAGGTGTGTGAATATCTAAGTGTGTGTGTGGGGGGGTGTGTGTGTCTGTGTGTGTGCTGGGTGTGTGTGTTTGTGTGTGTGTGCGTGTGTGAGTATGTGAGTGTGTTTGAGTGTGTGGGGTGTGTGTGTGTCTGTGTGTGGGGTTGGTGTGTGTGTATGTTGGGTCTGTGTGTGTGTCTGTCTCTGTGTGTGTCTGTGTGTGCTTGTGTGTGTCTGTTTGTGGGGGGTGTTTGTGTCTGTGTGTGGGTTGCGTGTGTGTGTCTGTGTGTGGTGTGTGTGTGTGAGTGGAGCGTGTGTGTGTGTATCTGTGTGTGGGGTGTGTGTGTGTGTTTCTGAGTGTGTGTGGGGTGTGTGTGTGTGTTTCTGAGTGTGTGTGTTGGTGTGTTTGTGAGTGTGTGTGTCTGTGCGTGTGGGGTGTGTCTGTGTCTGAGTGTGTCTGTGTGTGGGGGGTTTGTGCATGTGTTTTTGAGTGTGTGGTGTGTGTGTGTATCTGTGTGTGTATGTTTGCGTGTGTGGGGTGTGTGTGTGTGTCTGTGTGTGTGGGTGGTGTGTGTGAGTGGGGTGTTTGTGTGTGTATGTTGGGTGTATGTGTCTGTCTCTGTGTGTGTCTGTGTGTGGTGTGTGTGTTTTTGCATGTGTGTGTGTGTGAGTGTGTCTGTGTGTGTTGGGTGTGAGTGTTTGTGTGTGTGGGTGTGTGCGGGTGTGTGTGTTTGTGAGTGTGTTTGTGTGTGTGGGGTGTGTGTCTGTGTGTGTGTGTGTCTGTGTGTATGGGTGGTGTGTGTGAGTGGGGTGTGTGTGTGCGTATGTTGGGTATGTGTGCGTCTGTCTCTGTGTGTGTCTGTGTGTGGTGTGTGTGTCTGTGTGTGTGTTTTTGAGTGTGTGTTTGTGTGTTTGAGTGTGTGGTATGTGAGACTGGGAAGTGTGTGTGTGCATGTGGGGTATGTGTGTGTGTGTGTGTCTGTTTGTGGGGTGTTTGTGAGAGGTGTGTGAGTATGTGTGTCTGGAGTGTGTGTGGGTGTGTGTGTCTATGTGTGTGTGTGTGTGTGTGTCTGTGGTGTCTGTGTGAGTGTGTGTGTGTGTGTGTGTGTGGTGTGAGTGTTTGTGGGGAGTTTTTGTGTGTTTGTGTGTGGTATGTGTGTGTGTTTTTGAGTGTGTGTGTGTGTGGTTTGTGTGTGTGAGTGGGTTGTGTGTGTATGTGTATGTGGGGTGTGTGTGTGTGTCTGTTTATGGGGTGTGTGTGTGTTTCTGAGTGTGTGTGGGTGTGTTTCTGTCTGTGTGTGGGTTGTGTGTGTGGTATGAGTGTGGGTGTGTGTTTCTGTCTCTGTGTATGGGGAGTTGTGTGTGTGTGTGGTGTGTGTGTGTGTGTGTCTGTGTGTGGGGTGTGTGTGTGTGTTTCTGAGTGTCTGTGTGTGTGTGTGTGTGAGTGTGTTTCTGTGTGTGTGTCTGCATGTGGGGGGTGTTTGTGTCTGTGTGTGGGGTGTGTCTGTCTGTGTGTTTTTGAGTGTGTGTGTGTGTGTGTGTAGTGTGTGTGTGTTTTATTGTGTGTGTGTGTGTGTGTGTGTGTGTCTGTGTGTGTTGGGTGTGAGTGTGTGTGTGTGTGTGTGTGCAGGTGTGTGTATGTGTCTGTGTGTGGTGTGTGTGTTTTATTGTGTGTGTGTCTGTGTGAGTGGGGTGTGTATGTGTGTGTGTATGTAGGGTGTGTGTGTGTCTGTGTGTGGGGTGTGTTTGTGAGGTGTCTGTGTCTGTGTGTGTGGGCTGTGTGCGTGTGTGTGTGTGTGTCTGTGTGTGTGGGGTTAGTGTGTGTGGGGAGTTTTTGTGTGTTTGTGTGTGGTGTGTGTGTGTTTTTGAGTGTGTGTGTGTGTGTGTGTGGTTTGTGTGTGTGAGTGGGGCATGTGTGTGTGTATGTGGGGTGTCTGTGTGTGTGTGTGTGTGGTGTGTGTGTGTGTGTTTTTGAGTGTGTATGTGTGCGTGTGTGTGTTTGTGAGTGTGTTTGTTTGTGTGTGTGTGGGGTGTGTGTGTGAGGTGTCTGTGTCTGTGTGTGTGGGCTGTGTGCGTGTGTGTGTGTGTGTCTGTGTGTGTGGGGTTAGTGCGTGTGGGGAGTTTTTGTGTGTTTGTGTGTGGTGTGTGTGTGTGATTTTTTGAGTGTGTGTGTGTGGTTTGTGTGTGTGAGTGGGGCGTGTGTGTGTGTGTGTGTATGTGGGGTGTGTGTGTGTGTTTTTGAGCGTGTGTGTGCCCGTGTGCCTGTGTGTGTGAGCGTGTGTGTGTGTGAGTGGGGTGTGTGTGTGTGTATCTGTGTGTGGGGTGTGTGTGTCTGTGCATGTGGAGTGTGAATGTGTCTGTGTGTGTGTGCCTGTGTGTAGGGTGTGTGTGTGTTTCTGAGTGTGTGTGTGGGTGTGTTTGTGAGTGTGTGTGTTTGTGCATGTGGGGTGTGTCTGTGTCTGATTCTGTGTGTGTGAGGAGTTGTGTGTGTGTGTCTGCATGTGTGTGCATGTGTCTGTGTGTCTATGTGTGTGTGTGTTTGTGTGTGTGAAGTGTGTGTGCGTGTGTGCGTGTGTTTGTGTGTGTGTGTGGAGTGTGTGTGTGTGTGTGGGGGGGGTGTTTGTGTCTGTGTATGGGTTGAGTGTGTGTGTGTTTTTCAATGTGCGTGTCTGTGTGGTGTGTGTGTCTGTATGTGTGTTTTTGAGTGCGTGTCTGTGTGTGAGGTGTGTGTGTATTTTTGAGTGAGTGTGTGTGTTGTGTGGGTGTGTGTTTCTGTCTCTGTGTGTGGGGAGTTGTGTGTGTGTGTGTGTTTCTGAGTGTCTGTGTGTGTGTGTGTGTGAGTGTGTTTCTGTGTGTGTGTCTGCATGTGGGGGGTGTTTGTGTCTGTGTGTGGGGTGTGTCTGTCTGTGTGTTTTTGAGTGTGTGTGTGTGTGTGTAGTGTGTGTGTGTGTTTTATTGTGTGTGTGTGTGTGTGTCTGTGTGTGTTGGGTGTGAGTGTGTGTGTGTGTGTGTGTGTGTGCAGGTGTGTGTATGTGTCTGTGTGTGGTGTGTGTGTTTTATTGTGTGTGTGTGTGAGTGGGCGTGTATGTGTGTGTGTATGTAGGGTGTGTGTGTGTCTGTGTGTGGGGTGTGTTTGTGAGGTGTCTGTGTCTGTGTGTGTGGGCTGTGTGCGTGTGTGTGTGTGTCTGTGTGTGTGGGGTTAGTGTGTGTGGGGAGTTTTTGTGTGTTTGTGTGTGGTGTGTGTGTGTTTTTGAGTGTGTGTGTGTGTGTGTGTGGTTTGTGTGTGTGAGTGGGGCATGTGTGTGTGTATGTGGGGTGTCTGTGTGTGTGTGTGTTTTTGAGTGTGTATGTGTGCGTGTGTGTGTTTGTGAGTGTGTTTGTTTGTGTGTGTGTGGGGTGTGTGTGTGAGGTGTCTGTGTCTGTGTGTGTGGGCTGTGTGCGTGTGTGTGTGTGTGTCTGTGTGTGTGGGGTTAGTGCATGTGGGGAGTTTTTGTGTGTTTGTGTGTGGTGTGTGTGTGTGATTTTTTGAGTGTGTGTGTGTGGTTTGTGTGTGTGAGTGGGGCGTGTGTGTGTGTGTGTGTATGTGGGGTGTGTGTGTGTCTGTGTGGTGTGTGTGTGTGTGTTTTTGAGCGTGTGTGTGCCCGTGTGCCTGTGTGTGTGAGCGTGTGTGAGTGTGAGTGGGGTGTGTGTGTGTGTATCTGTGTGTGGGGTGTGTGTGTCTGTGCGTGTGGAGTGTGAATGTGTCTGTGTGTGTGTGTGTGTCTGTATGCGTGTGGGGTTTGTGTGTGCCTGTGTGTTTGGTGTGTGTGTGCGTCTGTGTGTGGGGGGTGTATGTGTGTGTGGTGTGTGTGGGTGTGTGTTTCTGTCTGTGTGTGGGGTGTGTGTGTGTGTGGGTGTATGTTTCTGTCTGTGTGTGTGGGGAGTTGTGTGTGTGTGTAAGGTGTGTGTGTGTGTGTGTGTGTGTGTGTGTGTCTATGTGTTTGTGTGTGTTTGTCAGTGTGTGTGTGTCTGTTTGTGGGGGGTGTTTGTGTCTATGTGTAGATTGTGTGTGTGTGTGTTTTTGAGTGTGTGTGAGTGGGGTGTGTGTGTGTGTCTGTGTGTAGGGTGTGTGTGTGTGTTTCTGAGTGTGTGTCTGGGTGTGTTTGTGAGTGTGTGTGTTTGTGCGTGCGAGGTGTGTCTGTGTCTGATTCTGTCTGTGTGTGTGGGGAGTTGTGTGTGTGTGTAGCGTGTGTGAGTCTGCGTGTGTGTGCATGTGTCTGTGTGTCTATGTGTGTGTGTGTGTTTGTGTGTGTGGAGTGTGTGTGCGTGTGTGTGTCTGTTTGTAGGGGGTGTTTGTGTCTGTGTGTGGGTTGAGTGTGTGTGTCTGTGTGTGGTGTGTGTGTGTGAGTGGGGTGTGTGTGTGTATGTGTGTGTGGAGTGTGTGTGTGTGTTTCTGAGTGTGTGTGTGGGTGTGTTTGGGAGTGTGTGTGTCTGTGCGTGTGGGATGTGTCTGTGTCTGAGTGTTTCTGTGTGTGGGGGGGTGTGTGCATGTGTTTTTGAGTGTGTGGTGTGTGTGTATCTGTGTGTGTATGTTTGCATGTGTGGAACATGTGTGTGTCTGTGCGTGAGGGTGTGTGTGTTTTTTTGTGCGTGTGGGATGTTTCTGTGTGTCTGTGTGTGTCTGTGTGTGGCGTGTGTGTGTCTGTGTGCATGTGAGTGGGGCACGCGTGTGTGTGTATGTGGGGTGTGTGTGTGTCTGTGCATGTGGGGTGTGTATGTGTGTCTCTGTGTGGGGTGTGTGTGTGTGTCTGTGCATGTGGGGTGTGTATGTGTGTTTGTGTGCGTGGTGGGTGTGTGTGTCTGTGTGTGTGGGTATGTGTTTCTATGCATGTAGTGTGTGTCTGGGTGTGTGTTTCTGTCTGTATGTGAGGGGTTTTGTGTGTGTGTGTGTCTGTGTGTGTGTGCGTGTGTGGGGTGTGTGTCTGGGTGTGGGGTGTGTGTGTATTTTTGGGTTTGTGTGTGTGTGTGTGGTGTGTGGGGTGTGTGTGTGTGTCTGTGTGTGTGTGGTGTGTGTGTGAGTGGGGTGTGTGTGTGTATCTTGGGTGTGTGTGTGCCTGTGCGTGTGGGTTGTGTATGTGTGTCTGTGTGTGGGGTGTGTGTGTCTGTATGTGGGGGTGTGTATGTGTCTGTGTGCACGTGTGTGTGGAGTGTGTGTGTGTGTGTCTGTGCGTGGTGTGTGTGTGTGAGTGGGGCGTGTGTGTGTATCTGTGTGTGGGGTGTGTGTCTGTGCGTGTGCGGTGTGTCTGTGTCTGAGTGTGTCTGTGTGTGGGGGGTTTGTGCATGTGTTTTTGAGTGTGTGGTGTGTGTGTATGTTTGCGTGTGTGGGGAGTGTGTGTATCTGTGTGTGGGGCGAGTGTGTGTGTCTGTGAGTGTGTGTGTTTGTGTGAGAGTGTGTCTGTGTGTGTTGGGTGTGAATGTTTGTGTGTGTGTGTGTGTGTGTGTGCGGGTGTGTGTGTTTGTGTGTGTGTGGAGTGTGTGTGCGTGTGTGTGTCTGTGCGTGGTGTGTGTGTGTGTGAGTGGGGCGTGTGTGTGTATCTGTGTGTGGGGTGTGTGTGTGTGTTTGTGAGTGTGTGTGTCTGTGCGTGTGGGGTGTGTCTGTGTTTTAGTGTTTCTGTGTGTGGGGGGTGTGTGTGTGTTTGTGAGTGTGTGTGTCTGTGCGTGTGGGGTGTGTCTGTGTTTTAGTGTTTCT